>NC_081556.1:47496812-47505068 GCF_963082655.1 Stomoxys calcitrans | reverse complement strand
ATCTTAATTTTAGACGGTGCGAATGTCGAACAACAAATGAGCCTATTAAGGGCCCAAGAACTTAAATCGAGTGATCGATCTATATGGCAGCTAAATCCAAATGAGGATCGATGTTGGCCAAATTAAACAAAGATTTCGAGGGCCCTAACATTACTCTGTGTCCCAGCGAAATTGGAAGATAAGTGCACATGATATGACTCCAAGATCTTAAATCGAGATTTCGGTCTATGTGTTAGCTTTATTCAAATCTGGACCGATCTGAGCCGTATTGAACCGGGATGTCAAATGGCATAACACAACTCGCTGTCCCAATCTTTAGTGAAATCGAACAATAAGTGCGCCCATTAAGGGCCATAGACCTTAAATTGAGAGATCGGTCTATATGGCACCTATATACTAAAATCTGATTCGATCTGAACCAAATGATGTCGCGGAGCCTAACATAATTAACTGTCCACAAATTTCAGGAAAATCGGACCATAAGTACACCTTTTATGGACACAAGAACTTAAATCGAGAGATCGGTCTATATGGGAGTTGAATCAAAATATAGGCCAATCTTAACCGTACTCAGTATGAATGTCGAGGGGACTAACGCAGCTCATTGTGCATAATTTGACGAAAATCGGCTAATAAATTCACCTTTTATGGGCCTAAGGCCTTGATTGGTATATATGTCCGCTAAATCCGAGTCTGGACCGATCTAAGCTGAATTGAACAGGGATGTCGATTAACCTTATCCAACTCGATATACCAAGTTTTAGTGAAATCGGCCAATTTATGTGGCTTTTATGGGCCCAAGACCTTAAATCGGGAGATCGGCCTATATGCAAGCTATATTCAAATCTGGACTAATCTGGGCCGTATTGAATATGGATGTCGAGAGACCCAATACAACTCACTGTCCAAATTTTCAGCAAAATCGGATAATAAGCGTGGCTTTAGTGGGCTTAAGACCTTAAACCGGCAGATCGGTATATATGAGAGCTATATCAAGATATTGTCCGATATAGCCCATCTTCGAACTTAACCTGCCAGTGCACAAAAAAAAGAATATGTGCAAAATAGACCGATCCGCCGTCTTATGCCTATAGAAGAAACACTTATTATCCAATTTTGGCGAAATTGTGTTTAGGCCCTTCGACATCCTTTCTCAATTTGGTTGAGATTGGTCCAGATTTGGATATAGCTGCCGTAAAGACCGATCTCTCGATTTAAGGTCTTGGGCCCATAAAAGGCGCATTTATTGGTTGGATGTCGCCGAAATTTGGGACAGTGAGTTGTGTTTGGTCCTTCGACATCCTTCTTCAATTTGGATATAGCTGCCATATAGACCGATCTCTCGATTTAAGGTCTTGCGCCCATAAAAGGCGCACATATTGTGCGATTTTGCCAAAATTTGGGACAGTGAGTTGTGATAGGCCCTTCAATATCCTTCGTTAATTTGGTTGAGATCGGTCCAGATTTGGATATAGCTGCCGTAAAGACCGATCTCTCGATTTGAGGTCTTGGACCCATAAAAGGCACATTTATTGTCCGATTTCGCCGAAATTTAGGACAGTGAGTTGTATTGGGCTCTTCGATATCCTTCTTCAATTTGATCCAGATCGGTCCAGATTTGGATATAGCTGCCATATAGACCGATGTCTCGATTTAAGATCTTGGGCCCATAAAAGACGCATTTATTGTCCGATTTAGCCGAAATTTAGAACAGTGGGTTGTTTTAGGCCCTTCGACAACCCTCTTCAATTTGGCCCAGATCGGTCCAGATTTGGATATAGCTGCCATATAGACCGATCTCTCGATTAAAGGTCTTGGGCATATAAAAGGCGCATTTATTGTCCGATTTGGAACAGTGGGTTGTTTTAGGCCCTTCGACAACCCTCGTCAATTTGGCCCAGATTTGGATATAGATCGATCTCTCGATATAAGGTTTTGGACCCATAAAAGGTGCATTTATTATCCGATTTCGTCGAAATTTGGGACAGTGAGTTGGAGGATATGGCTACTTAAATTACCAATATTTTGTTCTACAAAATTTCCGTGTCAAATGTGGTCCAGTTCGGACCATATTTCGATAAAGTTTCTATGGGGCCATAAATTATGCATTTTTCACCGGATTATGACGAAAGGTGGTTTACACACAACCCGAGGTGGTGGGTATTCAAAGTTCAGCCCGGCTCAACTTAACGCCTTTTTACTTGTTTTTATTTGTTTTTATTTGTTTTGAATATTTTATTTAAAATTTTTGCTTTACCGTAATATAACTGAGTTTCATTGAATGTACGGGATGTTTGCTATAGAACTTCATGCAGTTGAGGCACTCCTTTTATTGCTTTTTCTTTAGTTTTTTTTTTGCTAATAATTTTGTAATGCTTCAATTGTCTTAACTTTTGACAAGTTTAATTAGTGGTTAAGTTACGTTTACTTTTATTGTGGTCATTTGTGAATATCTTGCTCCTGCATTTTTTGTGTAAAGGATATGCTTGTGGAGTTTTTCCCCTTTACTATACAGCATGGAATGTTAAGGACAAAAGTTTAAGTTTGCAGCAGTTTTGGCATACCACAGTTGAAGGACTGTTGAATGACAGTTGAATGGTAACTTTTTTTGTATTCATTGAAATGGAAAATATGGTGAATGAAGGTTTAATTAAATACCTAATAAAAGGGGGAAGAGTAAAATAAATAAATAAAAAATTTCAGTTTCATGTAGTAATGCATTGAAAGTTGGCCTTGAGTAGGGAAATTTCCACAAAAAAAGTAATATTTGATTTTGGAAAGTGTTGTTTAATTTTTGTTTAAGGCAATACTTTAGTCAAAATGTGATTCAGGAGGATTTTGGGGAAAGTGGTGAAATATTACAGTAGGGAAAACCAAATGTCAGGTGGAGCCGGCTGTGTAGTACCCTACACTACCAAGTCCAAGTATTACGTTTAATACATAAAAATCCATCTACACTTTATTTTTGCATGCAAATGCAAATAAATGCAAATTTTGTCCATGAACATTCCACTAAGGAACAGGGGCAAACTTCTCACATATTAATGAGTGAAGTCCGATCAAATTTAAGCTCAAGGATAAGGGGCCTCCTTTTTATAGCCGAGTCCGAACGGAGTGCCGCTCTTTGGAGAGAAGTTTTACATGGCATAGTACCTCACAAATGTTGCCAGATTTAAGAGGGCAAAACCACCGCTTAAAATTTTTTCTGTTGGTCTCGCCAGGATTCGAACCCAGGCGTTCAGCATCATAGGACGACATGCTAAGCTCTGCGCTACGGTGGCCTCCGAATACCTAAATATCGAATAGAACCTTGTAAGATTTTCTTATAATATGACCAAAATCATGTCTACTGCAGCCTTAAAAGGCCTTATCAGATAAAATATATAAATGGGAACTATATCTAAAGCTATAAGGACCACGCCCATTAATGCGCTGGAAATTATCCTAGATATCCGACCAATTGACATACAGATTAGATGTGAAGCAGCCACAGAGACTTAAGGCGATGGGAGAATGGATCGAGAATACGGGCAGCTCATACAATCGCGGTATAATCGTGGCGACGATAGGAAACTTGGAGGAAAGTGAAAAAGTGTTGGGTCGAGTGCGAGGCACTGCTGCCTTCGATATAGTAATGGACTGACGGAACTCTAGCATTGCCATCTGGAAGATCATGTTACACGAATGGATCAAAGCTAGAGAACAGAGTGGGCCTATGGGTCTACATTGAAAACCCAAGGACTGAGATCTGTCTTACACTGCCTGATCATAATACGGTCCTGCAGGCGGAGATACGGGCGATCACGGAATGTGAGGTCACGGACAGCCTGCAGTTTAAGAAGGAAATTAACGCCTTCTGTGAGGATGGTATCCGCATCTTTTTGGTGCCGGGCCATAACGGAGTAAGGCGAAATGAAAGGGCAGACGATTTGGCGGTGAAGGCCAGAGGACTGCCGTCAATAAACTTGGTTAACCCGAAGCCTTTCGGGTCGGCGCAGTTCGAGTTAAGGTGTAGGCGACGCATGAGCATGCAACATTGTGGAACAGCGAAACGGTCTGTAAGAAAGCGAAAATCCTATGGGGGGATCCAGATCGTGAGAAGACGAGGCTATTACTGAAAGGAAGTGAGAAGGAGGTCAGTATAGATTTTGGGTTCATAACGGAACACATAGGACTACGAGCTCATTTATGCAAAATCGGTGCGGCAATTGTTAGCATGTGTAGGGCATGTGGGGAGGATGATGAGACGTTGGAATATATCCTATGTCATTGCCCGACATTCGCGGCAAAAGACACTCATACTCAGGTCGGGACACAATACCAGATATGAACCAACTTAGCGAATTGGTATGGAAAACAATAACGGATTTTGTAAGTAGCACGGAATTCCTAACTTAAAATTTTTTTATAGCCACCACCGAGGGATTGGGGAGTATATTAATTTTGTCATTCCGTTTGCAACATATCGAAATATCCATGTTCCACCCTATAAAGTATATATATTCGTGATCAGCGTAAAAATCTAAGACGATCTAGCCATGTCCGTCCGTCTGTCTGTTGAAATCACGTTGCAGCCTTTAAAAAGAATGGTATTGAGCTGAAACTTTGCACGGATTCTCTTTTTGTCCATAAGAGGGTTAAGTTCGAATATGGGCTATATCGGACTATATATTGATATAGCCCCCATATAGACCAATCCGCCGATTTGGGGTCTTAGGCCCATAAAAGCCACATTTATTACCCGATTTTGCTGAAATTTGGGACAGTGAGTTGAAATTTGGGACAATGAGTATAGACCGATCTCTCGCCGAAATTTGGGACAGTGAGTTGTGTTAGGCCCTGCAACATTCTTCGTCAATTTGGCTCTGATCGGTCCATATTAGGATATGGCTGCCTTATAGACCGATCTCTCGATTTAAGGTCTTGGGCCCATAAAAAGCACATTAATTATCTGATTTCGCCGAAATTTAGGACAGTGATTCGAGTTAGGCCCTGCAACATTCTTCTTCAACTTGGCTGAGATTGGTCTAGATTTGGATATAGCTGCCATATGGACCTATATCTCGATTTAAGGTTTTGGGCCCATAAAAGGCGCATTTATTGCCCGATTTCGCTGAAATTTAGGATAGTGAGTTATGTTAGGCTCTTCGACAACTTTCTGCATTTTGGCCCATGATTGGTCCAGATTTGGATATAGCTGCCATACAACCGATCTCTCGATTTAAGGCCTTGGGCCCATAAAAGGCGCATTTATTATCTGATTTCGCCGAAATTTGGGACAGTGAGTTGTGTTAGGCCCTTCAATATCCTTCTTCAATTGGGCTCAGATCGGTCCAGATTTGGATATAGCTGCCATATAAACCGATCTCTTGATTTAAGTTCTTGCGCCTATAAAAGCCACATTTATTATCCGATTTTGCTGCAATTTGGGACAGTGAATTGTGTTTAGCCCTTCGACAACCTTCTTCAACTTGGCTCAGATTGGTCTAGATTTGGATGTAGCTGCCATATGGACCTATATCTTGATTTTAGGTCTTGGGCCAATGAAAGGCGCATTTGTTGTCCGATTTCGCCGAAACTCGGGACAGTGAGTTATGTTAGGACCTCCGACAGCCTCCATCAATTTGGCAGAGATCGGTCCAGATTTGGATATAGCTGCCATATAAACCGATCTCTGGATTTAAGGTCTTTCGCCTATAATAGGCTCATTTATTGTCCGATTTCGCCGAAATTTGGGACAGTGAGTTGTGTTGGCGCCTTCGATATCCTTCTTTAACTTTGCCTAGATCGGTTTAGATTTTGATATAGCAGCCATATAGATCGATCTCTCGATTTAAAGTCTTGGCTCCAAAAAGGCGCCCTCTAGGGCTTGTTAACCTTTTCATCCACCTTTACCTGTCCTGACTGTTATTGCCCTGATGGCCAGTTTACTGTTCGTAAAGTTCTTCACACTCGACGTCTATGCGTAAACACCACACCACCTCACATATTCCGTGATTGCCCGGATCTCCGCCTGCAGGACCGTATAATGGTGAGGAAGTCGAAAACAGATCTCAGTCCCTGGGTTCTCAATTTAGATTCCAAGGCCTACTCTGTCCTCGAATTTTGGTCCATCTTTGAGGCATGAACTTTCAGGTGGCAATGCTAGAATTCCGTCAATCCAGGACTGTGCTGCTGGCAGCAGCGCCTCGCACTCGACCTCAATTGTCATCTCAGGTATCCGATCGGAAACCTCTTCCATTCCTTACAGGCTTCCTATCGTCGCCTCAACTATACCACGAGGGTGTGATTTGCTCTTTCCTCTACCTCCCATCGTTTTGAATCTCAAAGTCGTAATTGCCGCCTCACACTTAATCTGTTTGTGTATGGTTCGGATATATAGACTAGTCTCCAGTGCTTTAGTGGTTGTGGTCCTCATCGCCCCGCCTATGCCAAGACAACATGCTTTCTGAACCTATAGAGCCGAGGGACTATCCTCGAATTGCGAGGCGATACAAGTGGAATGATCAGATTAATCTACCCCCCATCATATGGTGGTGGGTTTAAACATTTTCAGAGGTGGCTGCCTCCCTATTGATGCAGGCGATGTTTGAGAAGTCTTCATCTAGTTGAACCTTGTCTACAAAGAGATGTCGCTCACCGACAAGCCATTTAGCCGCAGGTTTTAAAGGAGGTGAGGTTTTTAATGAAATGTTGGTGGGCAAATTTAGATTTCGTGTTTTGAATGTAAGACAACTCCTGGCATATCTAAACTAATAACTCTAAGCATAACTCAATTGTCATGTTCAGACACTCTCATTCTCAACAAAACCGTCTGCATTGTCTTTGCATTAACGCCCAATTAATTTTTTCAAAAGAAAGAAGAGCATAACCTAGCAAAATAAAACAGACTCATTTGCCCCAAACATAGGTTTTGTTGTTGCTGTGTGTGTGTGGGTTTTTTTTGAAATCTCATAATTGTAATATGAATAAATTACTCTTACTCTCGTTAAATAAAAAGTTAAGACTAGATGTTAAAAGAAAATGAAAGTAGAAAAAAATTAAGTTGAAATTTCCATGAACACCGCCAAAGTCAGCCACATGTTGTCCAAGGATACCCGTAAAGGATCCAAGGGAAATTCTTTGGATATCCTTAATGGCTTCAGCATGTTGTGTGGCTGTATGGGGCATTGGGGTAGGTGTTGTGTTTGTACTGTATGTGAAAAATTTATGATTGCACACCATTAGCAGCTCGTTAAGCACAAATGTCGTTTAACATTTCCGCACTCATACGCAGGCAGCCACGTTTGTCTTCGACACATTCATAAACACACACACCCGCCCTCAAAACTCATTGCCTCGTTCTGGTTTTGCTAAAAATATATCAAAACTTAAGCACACCCATGAAAACAGGAGAGTGGGAGATGAGAAAAATCTACACTCACCCCCTCGTAAATTGTTTATTAGTCAGAAAATTTCTCATCCAAATTCCCTTCCTCCACGTCTTCTTTTATGGCATGGTGCCTTTGACTTGCCAATGCATGTGAAAGCTGTCATCTTTGAGAAACAAGAAACCCGTCAGCAATAACAAAGTTTACTTTGGTTTTCTACCGCAATTTCCAAACAGTGTTGCCATTGCTGTAGGCCTGCGTTTAGGGAAATATAAGGGAGAACTGAAAAAGGCTCAGAGCTAATCCTGGATGAACATCCAAGGGTCTAGGTGACGGAATAGCTTAGCCTCCATACCCATCTCGGAATATCTTAGCGTCCATACCCATTTCGGTATTTCGGAACTACTCCGAGGAAACTTTCCAAAGGAGAACGTGGAACCGAAAGAGATTAACATTGACATGTAATTTTCTGGGATTGTAGTGGAAATTGTGTCTTACTCAAGAAACCTTAGGGCAATGAAAAGTTTCTACGGCTCCTTTAAATCGCCAACATCTGATAATGTGCCAACAACAAGCGGTGTCCAACAGACTAGCATTCTGGCTAAGGAAGATAACCATAATGCTTTTATTCGGATGTGGTATATTCTTGTGGAATGGATCAACACAAAGCTTATTTTCATCGAAAAAGCAGGAAAGTGGGGAACGATCTTCCTGGTTTTGAAATGAAAAGTAAAGATTTTCGTTCTATAAGTCCATCACCTTAATGTTGGAGATTTCAACGCGGTCGATGGCTACGTTGCTTAGGGAGAAGAAATAGCCCTTCATGACCTATTTAGCTACAAAGAAGGCTCTTTTGCTGTCGAGGATTATACAATGGCAGCACTTC